>NC_059453.1:83457099-83464599 GCF_905237065.1 Salmo salar
GTGTGTGTGTGTGTGTGTTTTGTATGGCTGTGTGTGTGTTGTATGGCTGTGTGTGTGTTGTATGACTGTGTGTGTGTGTGTGTTGTATGGCTGTGTGTGTGTGTTGTATGACTGTGTGTGTGTGTGTGTGTGTGTGTGTGTGTGGTATGGCTGTGTGTGTGTGTGTGTGTGTTGTATGGCTGTGTGTGTGTGTTGTATGGCTGTGTGTGTGTGTGTGTGTGTTGTATGGCTGTGTGTGTGTGTGTGTGTGTGTGTTGTATGGCTGTGTGTTTTGTATGTGTGTGTGCTGTGTGTGTGTGTGTGTGTGTGTGTGTGTGTTGTATGGCTGTGTGTGTGTGTGTGTGTGTGTGTGTGTGTGTGTTGTATGGCTGTGTGTTGTATGGCTGTGTGTGTGTGTGTGTGTTGTATGGCTGTGTGTGTGTGTGTGTTGTATGGCTGTGTGTGTTGTATGGCTGTGTGTGTGTGTGTGTGTTGTATGGCTGGGTGTGTGTTGTATGGCTGGGTGTGTGTTGTATGGCCGTGTGTGTGTGTTGTATGGCCGTGTGTGTGTGTGTGTGTGTGTGTGTTGTATGGCTGTGTGTTGTATGGCTGTGTGTTTGTGTGTGTTGTATGGCTGTGTGTCTGTTGTATGGCTGTGTGTGTGTGTGTGTGTGTGTGTGTGTGTGTGTGTGTGTTGTATGGCTGTGTGTGTGTGTGTTGTATGACTGTGTGTGTTGTATGGCTGTGTGTGTGTGTGTGTTGTATAGCTGTGTGTGTGTGTGTGTGTGGGTTGCATGGCTCAGTGTGTGTGGGTTGCATGGCTCAGTGTGTGTGGGTTGCATGGCTCAGTGTGTTTGTGTGGGTTGCATGGCTCAGTGTGTGTGTGTGTGTGGGTTGCATGGCTCAGTGTGTGTGTGGGTGGGTTGTATGGCTCAGTGTGTGGATGGGTTGTATGGCTCAGTGTGTGGATGGGTTGTATGGCTCAGTGTGTGTGGATGGGTTGTATGGCTCAGTGTGTGTGGGTGGGTTGTATGGCTCAGTGTGTGTGTGTGTGTGGGTGGGTTGTATGGCTCAGGGTGTGTGTGTGGGTGCGTTGTATGGCTCAGGGTGTGTGGGTGGGTTGTATGGCTCAGGGTGTGTGGATGGGTTGCATGGCTCAGTGTGTGTGGGTTGTATGGCTCAGTGTGTGTGTGTGTGTGTGTGTGTGTGTGGGTTGTATGGCTCAGGGTGTGTGTGTGTGGGTTGCGTGGCTCAGTGTGTGTGTGGGTTGCATGGCTCAGTGTGTGTGGGTTGCGTGGCTCAGTGTGTGTGTGTGGGTTGCGTGGCTCAGTGTGTGTGTGTGTGGGTTGTATGGCTCAGTGTGTGTGTGTGGGTTGTGTGGCTCAGTGTGTGTGTGTGTGGGTTGCGTGGCTCAGTGTGTGTGTGTGGGTTGCGTGGCTCAGTGTGTGTGTGTGGGTTGCATGGCTCAGTGTGTGTGTGGGTTGCGTGGCTCGTGTGTGTGTGTGTGTGGGTTGCGTGGCTCAGTGTGTGTGTGTGTGGGTTGCGTGGCTCAGTGTGTGTGTGTGTGTGGGTTGCGTGGCTCAGTGTGTGTGTGTGGGTTGCATGGCTCAGTGTGTGTGTGTGGGTTGCATTGCTCAGGTGTGTGTGTGTGTGTGTGTGGGTTGCATGGCTCAGTGTGTGTGTGTGTGTGGGTTGCATGGCTCAGTGTGTGTGTGTGTGTGTGTGTGTGTGGGTTGCATGGCTCAGTGTGTGTGTGTGTGTGGGTTGCATGGCTCAGTGTGTGTGGGTTGCATGGCTCAGTGTGTGTGTGGGTTGCATGGCTCAGTGTGTGTGTGGGGGTTGCATGGCTCAGTGTGTGTGTGGGTTGCATGGGTGTGTGTGTGTGGGGGGTTGCATGGCTCAGTGTGTGGATGGGTTGTATGGCTCAGTGTGTGTGGGTAGGTTGTATGGCTCAGTGTGTGTGGGTGGGTTGTATGGCTCAGTGTGTGTGTGTGTGTGGGTGGGTTGTATGGCTCAGGGTGTGTGTGTGGGTGCGTTGTATGGCTCAGGGTGTGTGGGTGGGTTGTATGGCTCAGGGTGTGTGGGTGGGTTGCATGGCTCAGTGTGTGTGTGGGTTGTATGGCTCAGTGTGTGTGGGTTGTATGGCTCAGTGTGTGTGTGTGTGTGTGTGTGTGTGTGTGTGTGTGTGTGTGTGTGTGTGTGGGGGGGGTTGCATGGCTCAGTGTGTGGGGGGGGTTGCATGGCTCAGTGTGTGTGTGTGGGTTGCATGGCTCAGTGTGTGTGTGTGGGTTGCGTGGCTCAGTGTGTGTGTGTGGGTTGCATGGCTCAGTGTGTGTGTGGGTTGCGTGGCTCAGTGTGTGTGTGTGTGTGGGTTGTATGGCTCAGTGTGTGTGTGTGTGTGGGTTGCGTGGCTCAGTGTGTGTGTGGGTTGCGTGGCTCAGTGTGTGTGTGGGTTGCGTGGCTCAGTGTGTGTGTGTGGGTTGTGTGGCTCAGTGTGTGTGTGGGTTGCGTGGCTCAGTGTGTGTGTGGGTTGCGTGGCTCAGTGTGTGTGTGGGTTGTATGGCTCAGTGTGTGTGTGTGGGTTGCGTGGCTCAGTGTGTGTGTGTGTGGGTTGCGTGGCTCAGTGTGTGTGTGTGTGGGTTGCGTGGCTCAGTGTGTGTGTGTGTGTGGGTTGCGTGGCTCAGTGTGTGTGTGTGTGTGGGTTGCGTGGCTCAGTGTGTGTGTGTGTGGGTTGCGTGGCTCAGTGTGTGTGTGTGGGTTGCGTGGCTCAGTGTGTGTGTGGGTTGCGTGGCTCAGTGTGTGTGTGGGTTGCGTGGCTCAGTGTGTGTGTGGGTTGCATGGCTCAGTGTGTGTGTGGGTTGCATGGCTCAGTGTGTGTGTGTGTGTGGGTTGCGTGGCTCAGTGTGTGTGTGTGTGTGTGTGGGTTGCATGGCTCAGTGTGTGTGTGTGGGTTGCATGGCTCAGTGTGTGTGTGTGGGTTGCATGGCTCAGTGTGTGTGTGTGGGTTGCATGGCTCAGTGTGTGTGTGTGTGTGTGTGTGGGTTGCATGGCTCAGTGTGTGTGTGTGTGTGTGGGTTGCATGGCTCAGTGTGTGTGTGTGTGTGTGTGTGGGTTGCATGGCTCAGTGTGTGTGTGTGTGTGTGGGTTGCATGGCTCAGTGTGTGTGTGGGTTGCAGGGCTCAGTGTGTGTGTGTGTGTGGGTTGCATGGCTCAGTGTGTGTGTGTGTGGGTTGCATGGCTCAGTGTGTGTGGGTTGCATGGCTCAGTGTGTGTGTGGGTTGCACTGCTCAGTGTGTGTGTGGGTTGCATGGCTCAGTGTGTGTGTGGGTTGCATGGCTGTGTGTGTGTGTGTGTGTGGGTTGCATGGCTCAGTGTGTGTGTGTGTGGGTTGCATGGCTCAGTGTGTGTGTGTGTGTGTGGGTTGCATGGCTCAGTGTGTGTGTGGGTTGCATGGGTCTGTGAGTGTGGGTTGCATGGGTCAGTGTGTGTGTGTGTGTGTGTGTGTGTGTTGCATGGCTCAGTGTGTGTGTATGTGGGTTGCATGGCTCAGGGTGTGTGGGTGGGTTGCATGGCTCAGTGTGTGTGTGTGCGTTGTATGGCTCAGTGTGTGTGTGTGTGTGTGTGTGTGGGTTGCATGGCTCAGTGTGTGTGTGGGTTGCATGGCTCAGTGTGTGTGTGGGTTGCATGGCTCAGTGTGTGTGTGGGTTGCATTGGTCAGTGTGTGTGTGTGTGTGTGTGTGTGTGTGTGGGTTGCATGGGTCAGTGTGTGTGTGGGTTGCATGGCTCAGTGTGTGTGTATGTGGGTTGTATGGCTCAGGGTGTGTGGGTGGGTTGCATGGCTCAGTGTGTGTGTGTGTGTGGGTTGTATGGCTCAGTGTGTGTGGGTTGTATGGCTCAGTGTGTGTGTGTGTGTGTGTGTGTGTGTGTGTGTGGGTTGCATGGCTCAGTGTGTGTGTGTGGGTTGCGTGGCTCAGTGTGTGTGTGGGTTGCGTGGCTCAGTGTGTGTGTGTGGGTTGCGTGGCTCAGTGTGTGTGTGTGGGTTGCGTGGCTCAGTGTGTGTGTGGGTTGCGTGGCTCAGTATGTGGGTGTTTGTGGTTTGCGTGGCTCAGTGTGTGTGTGTGTGTGTGGGTTGCGTGGCTCATGTGTGTGTGTGTGTGTGTGTGGGTTGCGTGGCTCAGTGTGTGTGTGTGTGTGTGGGTTGCGTGGCTCAGTGTGTGTGTGTGTGTGGGTTGCGTGGCTCAGTGTGTGTGTGTGTGTGTGTGGGTTGCGTGGCTCAGTGTGTGTGTGTGTGGGTTGCGTGGCTCAGTGTGTGTGTGTGGGTTGCGTGGCTCAGTGTGTGTGTGTGGGTTGTATGGCTCAGTGTGTGTGTGTGGGTTGCATGGCTCAGTGTGTGTGTAGGTGGGTTGTATGGCTCAGGGTGTGTGTATGTGGGTTGCATGTCTCAGTGTGTGTGTGTGTGTGGGTTGTATAGCTCAGTGTGTGTGGGTTGTATGGCTCAGTGTGTGTGTGTGTGTGTGTGTGTGTGTGTGTGTGTGTGGGTTGCATGGCTCAGTGTGTGTGTGTGGGTTGCATGGCTCAGTGTGTGTGTGTGGGTTGCATGGCTCAGTGTGTGTGTGGGTTGCATGGCTCAGTGTGTGTGGGTTGCATGGCTCAGTGTGTGTGGGTTGCATGGCTCAGTGTGTGTGGGTTGCATGGCTCAGTGTGTGTGGGTTGCGTGGCTCAGGTGTGTGTGTGGGTTGCGTGGCTCATGTGTGTGTGTGTGGGTTGCGTGGCTCAGTGTGTGTGTGTGGGTTGCGTGGCTCAGTGTGTGTGTGTGGGTTGCGTGGCTCAGTGTGTGTGTGTGGGTTGCGTGGCTCAGTGTGTGTGTGTGGGTTGCGTGGCTCAGTGTGTGTGTGTGGGTTGCGTGGCTCAGTGTGTGTGTGGGTTGCGTGGCTCAGTGTGTGTGTGGGTTGCGTGGCTCAGTGTGTGTGTGTGGGTTGCGTGGCTCAGTGTGTGTGTGGGTTGTGTGGCTCAGTGTGTGTGGGTTGCGTGGCTCAGTGGGTTGCGTGGCTCAGTGTGTGTGTGTGTGTGGGTTGCGTGGCTCAGTGTGTGTGTGGGTTGCGTGGCTCAGTGTGTGTGTGGGTTGCGTGGCTCAGTGTGTGTGTGTGGGTTGCGTGGCTCAGTGTGTGTGTGTGTGTGGGTTGCGTGGCTCAGTGTGTGTGTGTGTGGGTTGCGTGGCTCAGTGTGTGTGTGTGTGGGTGTTGTATGGCTCAGTGTGTGTGTGTGTGGGGGGGTTGCATGGCTCAGTGTGTGTGTGTGGGGGGGGTTGCATGGCTTAGTGTGTGTGTGTGTGTGTGTGTGGGTTGCATGGCTCAGTGTGTGTGTGTGTGTGGGTTGCATGGCTCAGTGTGTTTGTGTGTGTGTGTGGGTTGCATGGCTCAGTGTGTGTGTATGTGGGTTGTATGGCTCAGGGTGTGTGTATGTGGGTTGCATGGCTCAGTGTGTGTGTGTGTGTGGGTTGTATAGCTCAGTGTGTGTGGGTTGTATGGCTCAGTGTGTGTGTGTGTGTGTGTGTGTGTGTGTGGGTTGCATGGCTCAGTGTGTGTGTGTGGGTTGTGTGGCTCAGTGTGTGTGTGTGGGTTGCGTGGCTCAGTGTGTGTGGGTTGCGTGGCTCAGTGTGTGTGTGTGTGGGTTGCGTGGCTCAGTGTGTGTGTGTGTGGGTTGCGTGGCTCAGTGTGTGTGTGTGTGGGTTGCGTGGCTCAGTGTGTGTGTGTGTGGGTTGCGTGGCTCAGTGTGTGTGTGTGTGTGGGTTGCGTGGCTCAGTGTGTGTGTGTGTGTGGGTTGCGTGGCTCAGTGTGTGTGTGTGTGTGGGTTGCGTGGCTCAGTGTGTGTGTGTGTGTGGGTTGCGTGGCTCAGTGTGTGTGTGTGTGTGGGTTGCGTGGCTCAGTGTGTGTGTGTGTGTGGGTTGCGTGGCTCAGTGTGTGTGTGTGTGTGGGTTGCGTGGCTCAGTGTGTGTGTGTGTGTGTGGGTTGCGTGGCTCAGTGTGTGTGTGTGTGTGTGGGTTGCGTGGCTCAGTGTGTGTGTGTGTGTGGGTTGCGTGGCTCTGTGTGTGTGTGTGTGGGTTGCATGGCTCAGTGTGTGTGTGTGTGGGTTGCATGGCTCAGTGTGTGTGTGTGTGTGTGGGTTGCATGGCTCAGTGTGTGTGTGTGTGTGTGGGTTGCATGGCTCTTGTGTGTGTGTGTGTGGGTTGCATGGCTCAGTGTGTGTGTGTGTGGGTTGCATGGCTCAGTGTGTGTGTGTGTGGGTTGCATGGCTCAGTGTGTGTGGGTTGCATGGCTCAGTGTGTGTGTGGGTTGCATGGCTCAGTGTGTGTGTGTGGGTTGCATGGCTCAGTGTGTGTGTGTGGGTTGCATGGCTCAGTGTGTGTGTGTGTGTGGGTTGCATGGCTCAGTGTGTGTGTGTGTGTGTGTGTGTGGGGGGTTGCATGGCTCAGTGTGTGTGGGGGTTGCATGGCTCAGTGTGTGTGTGGGTTGCATGGCTCAGTGTGTGTGTGGGTTGCATGGCTCAGTGTGTGTGTGTGTGTGTGTGTGGGTTGCATGGCTCAGTGTGTGTGTGTGTGGGTTGCAAGGCTCAGTGTGTGTGTGTGTGTGTGTGTGTGGGTTGCATGGCTCAGTGTGTGTGTGTGTGTGTGTGTGGGTTGCATGGCTCAGTGTGTGTGTGTGTGGGTTGCAAGGCTCAGTGTGTGTGTATGTGGGTTGCATGGCTCAGTGTGTGTATGTGGGTTGCATGGCTCTGTGTGTGTGTGTGTGTGTGTGTGTGTGTGTGTGTGTGGGTTGCATGGCTCAGTGTGTGTGTGTGTGGGTTGCTAGGCTCAGTGTGTATGTGGGTTGCATGGCTTTGTGTGTGTGTGTGTGTGTGTGTGTGTGTGTGTGTGTGTTGCATGGCTCAGTGTGTGTGTGGGTTGCTAGGCTCAGTGTGTGTGTGGGTTGCAGGGCTCAGTGTGTGTGTGTGGGTTGCATGGCTCAGTGTGTGTGTTGCATGGCTCAGTGTGTGTGTGTGTGGGTTGCATGGCTCAGTGTGTGTGTGCGTGGGTTGCATGGCTCAGTGTGTGTGTGTTTGTGGGTTGCTAGGCTCTGTGTGTGTGTGTTGCACGGCTCAGTGTGTGTGTTGCATGGCTCAGTGTGTGTGTTGCATGGCTCAGTGTGTGTGTGTGTGTGTGTGTGTGTTGCATGGCTCACTGTGTGTGTTGCATGGCTCAGTGTGTGTGTGTGTGTGTTGCATGGCTCAGTGTGTGTGTGTGTGTGTTGCATGGCTCAGTGTGTGTGTGTGGGTTGCATGGCTCAGTGTGTGTGTGTGTGGGTTGCATGGCTCAGTGTGTGTGTGTGTGTGTGGGTTGCATGGCTCAGTGTGTGTGTGTGTGTGTGTGGGGGTTGCATGGCTCAGTGTGTGTGTGGGTTGCATGGCTCAGTGTGTGTGTGGGTTGCATGGCTCAGTGTGTGTGTGTGTGTGTGTGTGTGTGTGTGGGTTGCATGGCTCAGTGTG
>NC_059453.1:83469599-83477099 GCF_905237065.1 Salmo salar
CAGTGTGTGTGTGTGTGTGTGTGTGTGGGTTGCATGGCTCAGTGTGTGTGTGTGGGTTGTATGGCTCAGTGTGTGTGTGTGTGTGTGTGTGTGTGTGGGTTGTATGGCTCAGTGTGTGTGTGTGTGGGTTGTATGGCTCAGTGTGTGTGTGGGTTGCATGGCTCAGTGTGTGTGTGGGTTGCATGGCTCGTGTGTGTGTGTGTGTGTGTGTGTGTGTGTGTGTGTGTGTGGGTTGCATGGCTCAGTGTGTGTGTGTGGGTTGCATGGCTCAGTGTGTGTGTGTGTGTGTGTGTGTGTGTGTGGGTTGCATGGCTCAGTGTGTGTGTGTGTGTGTGTGGGTTGCATGGCTCTGTGTGTGTGTGTGTGTGTGGGTTGCATGGCTCAGTGTGTGTGTGTGGGTTGCATGGCTCAGTGTGTGTGTGTGGGGGTTGCATAGCTCAGTGTGTGTGTGGGTTGCAGGGCTCAGTGTGTGTGTGTGTGTGTGTGGGTTGCATGGCTCTGTGTGTGTGTGTGGGTTGCATGGCTCTGTGTGTGTGTGGGTTGCAGGGCTCAGTGTGTGTGTGTGTGTGTGTGTGTGTGTGTGGGTTGCATGGCTCAGTGTCTGTGTGTGGGTTGCATGGCTCAGTGTGTGTGGGTTGCATGGCTCAGTGTGTGTGTGTGTGTGGGTTGCATGGCTCAGTGTGTGTGTGTGTGTGGGTTGCATGGCTCAGTGTGTGTGTGTGTGGGTTGCATGGCTCAGTGTGTGTGTGTGTGGGTTGCATGGCTCAGTGTGTGTGTGTGTGTGTGTGTGGGTTGCATGGCTCAGTGTGTGTGTGTGGGTTGCATGGCTCAGTGTGTGTGTGGGTTGCATGGCTCAGTGTGTGTGTGGTTGCATGGCTCAGTGTGTGTGTGTGTGTGTGTGTGTGGGTTGCATGGCTCAGTGTGTGTGTGGGTTGCATGGCTCAGTGTGTGTGTGGGTTGCATGGCTCAGTGTGTGTGTGTGGGTTGCATGGCTCTGTGTGTGTGTGTGTGTGTGTGTGTGGGTTGCATGGCTCAGTGTGTGTGTGGGTTGCATGGCTCAGTGTGTGTGTGGGTTGCATGGCTCCGTGTGTGTGTGGGTTGCATGGCTCTGTGTGTGTGTGTGGGTTGCATGGCTCTGTGTGTGTGTGTGGGTTGCATGGCTCTGTGTGTGTGTGTGGGTTGCATGGCTCAGTGTGTGTGTGTGGGTTGCATGGCTCAGTGTGTGTGTGTGGGTTGCATGGCTCTGTGTGTGTGTGTGTGGGTTGCATGGCTCAGTGTTTGTGTGTGTGTGTGGGTTGCATGGCTCAGTGTGTGTGTGTGTGTGTGTGTGTGTGTTGCACGGCTCAGTGTGTGTGTTGCACGGCTCAGTGTGTGTGTTGCACGGCTCAGTGTGTGTGTTGCACGGCTCAGTGTGTGTGTTGCACGGCTCAGTGTGTGTGTTGCACGGCTCAGTGTGTGTGTTGCACGGCTCAGTGTGTGTGTGTTGCATGGCTCAGTGTGTGTGTGTGTGTGTGGGTTGCATGGCTCAGTGTGTGTGTGTGTGTATGTGGGTTGCATGGCTCAGTGTGTGTGTGTGTGTGGGTTGCATGGCTCAGTGTGTGTGTGTGTGTGTGTGGGTTGAATGGATCAGTGTGTGTGTGTGTGGGTTGCTAGGCTCAGTGTGTGTGTGGGTTGCTAGGCTCAGTGTGTGTGTGGGTTGCATGGCTCAGTGTGTGTGTGTGTGTGTGTGTGGGTTGAATGGATCAGTGTGTGTGTGTGTGTGGGTTGCTAGGCTCAGTGTGTGTGTGGGTTGCTAGGCTCAGTGTGTGTTTGTTGCACGGCTCAGTGTGTGTTGCATGGCTCAGTGTGTGTGTGTGGGTTGCATGGCTCAGTGTGTGTGTGTGTGTGTGTGTGTGGGTTGCATGGCTCAGTGTGTGTGTGTGGGTTGCATGGCTCAGTGTGTGTCTGGGTTGCAGGGCTCTGTGTGTGTGTGTGTGGGTTGCATGGCTCAGTGTATGTGTGTGTGTGTGGGTTGCATGGCTCAGTGTGTGTGTGTGTGTGTGTGGGGGTTGCATGGCTCAGTGTGTGTGGGTTGCATGGCTCAGTGTGTGTGTGGGTTGCATGGCTCAGTGTGTGTGTGTGTGTGTGTGTGGGTTGCATGGCTCAGTGTGTGTGTGGGTTGCATGGCTCAGTGTGTGTGTGTGTGGGTTGCATGGCTCAGTGTGTGTGGGTTGCATGGCTCAGTGTGTGTGTGTGTGGGTTGCATGGCTCAGTGTGTGTGTGTGGGTTGCATGGCTCAGTGTGGTGTGGTGTGTGTGTGGGTTGCATGGGTCAGTGTGTGTGTGTGTGTGTGTGTGTGTGTGTGTGTGTGTGTGTGTGTGTGGGTTGCATGGCTCAGTGTGTGTGTGTGTGTGTGTGTGTGTGTGGGTTGTATGGCTCAGTGTGTGTGTGTGTGGGTTGTATGGCTCAGTGTGTGTGTGGGTTGCATGGCTCAGTGTGTGTGTGGGTTGCATGGCTCTGTGTGTGTGTGTGTGTGTGTGTGTGTGTGTGTGTGTGTGTGTGTGTGGGTTGCATGGCTCAGTGTGTGTGTGTGGGTTGCATGGCTCAGTGTGTGTGTGTGTGTGTGTGTGTGTGGGTTGCATGGCTCAGTGTGTGTGTGTGTGTGTGTGGGTTGCATGGCTCTGTGTGTGTGTGTGTGTGGGTTGCATGGCTCAGTGTGTGTGTGTGGGTTGCATGGCTCAGTGTGTGTGTGTGGGGGTTGCATAGCTCAGTGTGTGTGTGGGTTGCAGGGCTCAGTGTGTGTGTGTGTGTGTGTGGGTTGCATGGCTCTGTGTGTGTGTGTGGGTTGCATGGCTCTGTGTGTGTGTGGGTTGCAGGGCTCAGTGTGTGTGTGTGTGTGTGTGTGTGTGTGGGTTGCATGGCTCAGTGTCTGTGTGTGGGTTGCATGGCTCAGTGTGTGTGGGTTGCATGGCTCAGTGTGTGTGTGTGTGTGGGTTGCATGGCTCAGTGTGTGTGTGTGTGTGGGTTGCATGGCTCAGTGTGTGTGTGTGGGTTGCATGGCTCAGTGTGTGTGTGTGTGGGTTGCATGGCTCAGTGTGTGTGTGTGTGTGTGTGTGGGTTGCATGGCTCAGTGTGTGTGTGTGGGTTGCATGGCTCAGTGTGTGTGGGTTGCATGGCTCAGTGTGTGTGTGGGTTGCATGGCTCAGTGTGTGTGTGGTTGCATGGCTCAGTGTGTGTGTGTGTGTGTGTGTGTGGGTTGCATGGCTCAGTGTGTGTGTGGGTTGCATGGCTCAGTGTGTGTGTGGGTTGCATGGCTCAGTGTGTGTGTGTGGGTTGCATGGCTCCGTGTGTGTGTGGGTTGCATGGCTCTGTGTGTGTGTGTGGGTTGCATGGCTCTGTGTGTGTGTGTGTGGGTTGCATGGCTCTGTGTGTGTGTGTGGGTTGCATGGCTTAGTGTGTGTGTGTGGGTTGCATGGCTCTGTGTGTGTGTGTGTGGGTTGCATGGCTCAGTGTTTGTGTGTGTGTGTGGGTTGCATGGCTCAGGTGTGTGTGTGTGTGTGTTGCACGGCTCAGTGTGTGTGTTGCACGGCTCAGTGTGTGTGTTGCACGGCTCAGTGTGTGTGTTGCACGGCTCAGTGTGTGTGTTGCACGGCTCAGTGTGTGTGTTGCACGGCTCAGTGTGTGTGTGTTGCATGGCTCAGTGTGTGTGTGTGTGTGTGGGTTGCATGGCTCAGTGTGTGTGTGTGTGTGTGTGGGTTGCATGGCTCAGTGTGTGTGTGTGTGTGGGTTGCATGGCTCAGTGTGTGTGTGTGTGTGTGTGGGTTGAATGGATCAGTGTGTGTGTGTGTGTGGGTTGCTAGGCTCAGTGTGTGTGTGGGTTGCTAGGCTCAGTGTGTGTGTGGGTTGCATGGCTCAGTGTGTGTGTGTGTGGGTTGCATGGATCAGTGTGTGTGTGTGTGTGGGTTGAATGGATCAGTGTGTGTGTGGGTTGCTAGGCTCAGTGTGTGTTTGTTGCACGGCTCAGTGTGTGTTGCATGGCTCAGTGTGTGTGTGTGGGTTGCATGGCTCAGTGTGTGTGTGTGTGTGTGTGGGTTGCATGGCTCAGTGTGTGTGTGTGGGTTGCATGGCTCAGTGTGTGTCTGGGTTGCAGGGCTCTGTGTGTGTGTGTGTGGGTTGCATGGCTCAGTGTATGTGTGTGTGTGTGGGTTGCATGGCTCAGTGTGTGTGTGTGTGTGTGTGTGGGGGTTGCATGGCTCAGTGTGTAGGTTGCATGGCTCAGTGTGTGTGTGGGTTGCATGGCTCAGTGTGTGTGTGGTTGCATGGCTCAGTGTGTGTGTGTGTGTGTGTGTGTGTGTGTGGGTTGCATGGCTCAGTGTGTGTGTGGGTTGCATGGCTCAGTGTGTGTGTGTGTGGGTTGCATGGCTCAGTGTGTGTGGGTTGCATGGCTCAGTGTGTGTGTGTGTGGGTTGCATGGCTCAGTGTGTGTGTGTGGGTTGCATGGCTCAGTGTGTGTGTGGGTTGCATGGCTCAGTGTGTGTGTGTGTGTGGGTTGCATGGGTCAGTGTGTGTGTGTGTGTGTGTGTGTGTGTGTGTGTGTGTGTGTGTGTGTGTGTGTGTGTGTGTGTGGGTTGCATGGCTCAGTGTGTGTATGTGGGTTGCATGGCTTTGTGTGTGTGTGTGTGTGTGTGTGTGGGTTGCATGGCTCAGTGTGTGTGTGTGGGTTGCAGGGCTCAGTGTGTGTGTGTGTGTGGGTTGCATGGCTCAGTGTGTGTGTGGGTTGCACGGCTCAGTGTGTGTGTGTGTTGCACGGCTCAGTGTGTGTGTGTGTTGCACGGCTCAGTGTGTGTGTGTGTTGCACGGCTCAGTGTGTGTGTGTGTTGCACGGCTCAGTGTGTGTGTGTGTTGCACGGCTCAGTGTGTGTGTTGCACGGCTCAGTGTGTGTGTTGCACGGCTCAGTGTGTGTGTTGCACGGCTCAGTGTGTGTGTTGCACGGCTCAGTGTGTGTGTTGCACGGCTCAGTGTGTGTGTTGCACGGCTCAGTGTGTGTGTTGCACGGCTCAGTGTGTGTGTTGCACGGCTCAGTGTGTGTGTGTTGCACGGCTCAGTGTGTGTGTGTGTTGCATGGCTCAGTGTGTGTGTGTGTGTTGCATGGCTCAGTGTGTGTGTGTGTGTGTGTGTGGGTTGAATGGATCTGTGTGTGTGTGTGGGTTGCTAGGCTCAGTGTGTGTGTGGGTTGCTAGGCTCAGTGTGTGTTTGTTGCACGGCTCAGTGTGTGTTGCATGGCTCAGTGTGTGTGTGTGTGGGTTGCTAGGCTCAGTGTGTGTGTGTGTGTGGGTTGCTAGGCTCAGTGTGTGTGTGTGTTGCACGGCTCAGTGTGTGTTGCACGGCTCAGTGTGTGTTGCACGGCTCAGTGTGTGTGTGTTGCACGGCTCAGTGTGTGTGTTGCATGGCTCAGTGTGTGTGTGTGTTGCATGGCTCAGTGTGTGTGTGTGTTGCATGGCTCAGTGTGTGTGTGTGTTGTATGGCTCAGTGTGTGTGTGTGTGTGGGTTGTATGGCTCAGTGTGTGTGTGGGTTGCATGGCTCAGTTTGTGTGTGGGTTGCATGGCTCTGTGTGTGTGTGTGTGTGTGTGCGTTGCATGGCTCAGTGTGTGTGTGGGTTGCATGGCTCAGTGTGTGTGTGTGGGTTGCATGGCTCAGTGTGTGTGTGTGTGTGTGTGGGTTGCATGGCTCAGTGTGTGTGTGTGTGTGTGTGTGTGTGTGTGTGGGTTGCATGGCTCTGTGTGTGTGTGTGGGGGTTGCATGGCTCTGTGTGTGTGTGTGTGGGTTGCATGGCTCTGTGTGTGTGTGTGTGTGGGTTGCATGGCTCTGTGTGTGTTTGGGTTGCATGGCTCTGTGTGTGTGTGTGTGTGTGTGGGTTGCATGGCTCTGTGTGTGTGTGTGTGTGTGGGTTGCATGACTCTGTGTGTGTGGGTTGCATGGCTCTGTGTGTGTGTGTGTGTGTGTGGGTTGCATGGCTCTGTGTGTGTGTGTGTGTGTGTGTGTGTGTGTGGGTTGCATGGCTCTGTGTGTGTGTGTGGGTTGCATGGCTCTGTGTGTGTGTGTGGGTTGCATGGCTCTGTGTGTGTGTGTGTGTGGGTTGCATGGCTCTGTGTGTGTGTGTGTGTGTGTGTGGGTTGCATGGCTCTGTGTGTGTGTGTGTGTGTGTGGGTTGCATGGCTCTGTGTGTGTGTGGGTTGCATGGCTCTGTGTGTGTGTGTGGGTTGCATGGCTCTGTGTGTGTGTGTGGGTTGCATGGCTCAGTGTGTGTGTGTGTGTGTGTGTGTGTGTGTGTGTGTGTGTGTGGGTTGCATGGCTCTGTGTGTGTGTGGGGGGGGTTGCATGGCTCAGTGTGTGTGTGTGTGTGGGTTGCATGGCTCAGTGTGTGTGTGGGTTGCATGGCTCATGTGTGTGGGTTGCATGGCTCATTGTGTGTGTGTGTGTGTGGGTTGCATGGCTCATTGTGTGTGTGTGTGTGTGTGGGTTGCATGGCTCAGTGTGTGTGTGTGTGTTGCATGGCTCAGTGTGTGTGGTTTGCATGGCTCACTGTGTGTGTGTGTGTGTTGCATGGCTCAGTGTGTGTGTATGGGTTGCATGGCTCACTGTGTGTGTGTGTGTGTGTGTTGCATGGCTGTGTGTGTGTGTGTGTGTGTGTTGCATGGCTCAGTTTGGTGTGTTGCATGGCTCAGTGTGTGTGTGTGTGTGTGTGTGCGGGTTGCATGGCTCAGTGTGTGTGTGTGTGTGGGTTGCATGGCTCAGTTTGTGTGTGTGTGTGGGTTGCATGGCTCAGTGTGTGTGTGTGTGTGTGTGTGTGTGTGTGGGGGGGTTGCATGGCTCAGTGTGTGTGTGTGTGTGTGTGGGTTGCATGGCTCAGTGTGTGTGTGTGTGTGTGTGTGGGTTGCATGGCTCAGTGTGTGTGTGTGTGTGTGGGTTGCATGGCTCAGTGTGTGTGTGTGTGTGTGGGTTGCATGGCTCAGTGTGTGTGTGTGTGGGTTGCGTGGCTCAGTGTGTGTGTGTGGGTTGCGTGGCTCAGTGTGTGTGTGTGGGTTGCGTGGCTCAGTGTGTGTGTGTGGGTTGCGTGGCTCAGTGTGTGTGTGTGGGTTGCATGGCTCAGTGTGTGTGTGTGTGGGTTGCATGGCTCAGTGTGTGTGTGTGTGGGTTGCATGGCTCAGTGTGTGTGTGTGTGTGGGTTGCATGGCTCAGTGTGTGTGTGTGTGGGTTGCATGGCTCAGTGTGTGTGTGTGTGTGTGTGTGTGGGTTGCATGGCTCAGTGTGTGTGTGTGTGTGTGTTGCCTGGCTCAGTGTGTGTGTGTGGGTTGCCTGGCTCAGTGTGTGTGTGTGTGTGTGTGGGTTGCACGGCTCAGTGTGTGTGTGTGTGTGTGTGTGGGTTGCATGGCTCAGTGTGTGTGTGTGTGTGTGGGATGCATGGCTCAGTGTGTGTGTGGGTTGTACGGCTCAGTGTGTGTTTGTGGGTTGTACGGCT